>NW_022631152.1:0-3084 GCF_010015895.1 Lontra canadensis | reverse complement strand
GAGTGGGGAGGAGAGGGAGAAGCCGGCTTCCCGCTGAGCAGGGAGCCTCACGGGGGCTCAGTCCCAGGACTCTGGGATCACGACCTGAGCTGAAGCCAGATGCTTAACTGAATGAGCCACCCAGACGCCCTGAGAGCGAGAATCTTACACAGGCCCAGCACGGGGCTCCATCTAATGACCCTGAGATGGAGACCTGAGCCGACACCAAGCATCAGATGCTTAACCAACAGCATCACCAAGGCGCCCCCTTCTGAAGCATCTTTGTAAATAAATTGTAAGAATTGCACAGAAAGCTTCCAAGTATTTTATCTTTATTGAAGGAATGTGTTCTCAAAGGCTTGGTGTAAGAGTTCAGATGGTCTTAGTGTACTTTGTACTTGAATGTGTGGTTAATGGATGCAGGGGGTGGTTTGGGGACTTTAGAGTAACCAACTCGTGTCAGATTTTTTTCTTTTCATCTTTCACACACTTTTCCCTTACTCTTCCATATTTCGTTACTCTTCCACAAAGAAGTATTTTTATTGCCAGAATGACACCCACTGTAAGTTGTTTGCTTCAGGACTTCTGGATGGTCTTGCCATTTACGGGCTGTCTCCTCCATGCCAGGTGCTATGTACTTGGCTCCTGCCTTTTATGATCTCATTGCTTACATGTATAAAGATTGTATAAAGGCAAATGCTAACTCAGAATGTTAGTGTTATTTTTAAATTTCACTTTATTTAGTATGCTATAATTTCAGAATAATTAGACACAGTTCATGTTCTACCAAGCATCTTTTCTTGCAATAAGGAAAATAAGTTAATTTATCTCAAAAATATAGGGACTTAAAAACATAGACCAATGTGAGGTAATCACTTGGTACAAACTCTGAAAAACATAAACCATATGTGATTTAGTCACTTGATAAAAGCCCTAATTGCAGAACACTATATATAAGAAGTAATGAAAAAGAAAGAATATTTACTTCATTTTTACCTTCATTTGAGAAACAATAAAATTTTGTAATTTTGAATGACATCTTTTTGCAGTGTTTTGAGAATTTTATGCTATAGCAATGTAAATGTGATATAAAAAACAAAAAAACTTTGTATTAATGTTTCTTTGTTTTCCTACACCTAGGATGGTAAGCGGATGTTTGGCACCTATTTTCGTGTTGGTTTTTATGGAACCAAGTTCGGGGATTTGGATGAACAGGAATTTGTTTACAAGGAGCCTGCAATAACCAAACTTGCAGAGATCTCTCACAGATTGGAGGTGAATGCTGTGGTAGTTTATGAATGTCTTATTTATTTATTTATTTATTTTAATTTAAGATTTAATTATTTGTCAGAAAGACAGAGAGAGAGTACCAGCAGAGGGAGAAGCAGGCTCCTCACTCAACAAGGAGCCCAGTGTGGGACTCGATCCCAGGAACTGAGCTCAATTATGACCTGAGCTGAAGGCAGACACTTAACCAACTGAGCCACCCAGGCATCCCTAAATGTCATCTTTAATTTGTATTCTCTATGATGCATAGACTTTCAGATCCAGATCAAATCATTTAATAAGCCAAATCCTACTAAATAAACTACTCCTTTAGAGAATAAGGATTTTTTTTGATAGCTACAGTCATATTCTTTCTATTCCTTCAAATCTTTAATGGCAACAGTAAAATAATACTTTTTTTTTGTGGCTCTATCTTCACACATATTTTAGTTTCCCCACAGCCTTCAGACTTACTGTAATTTATAGAGAAATGTATAGTATTACCTACATTTTGCAGAAAAATGCATAAGGAATTAAGTAACAACTAATGATGAAACTGGGGTCCCTAGAAATTTCTTATTCAAGTGCATTCTCTTTGGCCTGATTCCCAGTGAGAATCCTTTAGAAATTAAAAGCCTGAAATCATACCCTGAAAAATACTTCTTAAATTCCCTTAACCTTTAAACTTCATTTTCACTATGAATGTCTAATTTTCATATTTATGGCATTTACCAGTCTTTCCTGCTGTAGTTACTCTTCCAACCTCTCCTTATTCATTTTACTCAAAATGCAGCCATGGACCAGAAGCACTGGCATCATCTAGGAGACTGAAATGTAGAACCTCAGACCCTGCCCCAGATATTCTGAATTAAAATCTCCATTATAACAAGATCCCCGGCTGACTTGTATTCACATAAGAGTGTGAGAAGCCGTGTTCTGGGTTTAATTCTCAGCTCCTCTTAATTTCTTGGATGTTATATTCTTATTGGTGACTTCCCTGAGCTCACCTTCCATAAATTGGCTTAAAGTGTAACTTCTTATTTTTCAAGAGCTAAGTAAGTTTTGGGAAACATTGACACAATGTTTTCCAAATTTACTCAATTGTCTTTGAGGGAAGAGTAGGGCTTCTCCTTTGAAGATTCAGATGTAATTTTTCCTGTGGAATAGCCCCATCTGTTGCCTGTGCTGCTCATGGAAGTCACTACGTTCTTGACTGGGTTGCCTTTTCAAAATTGAAACCAGTGTAAAACTTTCAGCAGATCAGCACTTTTATTTGAAAATTCTGGACTGTTAAATCATTCATAAAAATGAATGTTGGTTCATTGACCCATGTCTGCAAAATCAGGCCACATCCAATAAAAGTAAGATCCTATATGTCAAAGATACCGAGTTTCTCTTGTCTCTCCTTTTTGTTCCCTTTTTATTGAGAATCCCTTACGGAATCCTGTACTTCCATTGTGGAAAATTGTTCTGTTTTGTGTTAAATAGACTAACACAATTTTTGTGAACCTAAATAATTATTTTGTAATTATTCAGACAGTTGTACAATAACTCAATAAATGGCCTCGTTGTGCTCAGAGGCCTTCGCTGTTCTTCACTTGATGTTAACTTCGTGTAAAAGGTTTCTTTTGCTTCTGTTGTAGGGATTTTATGGAGAAAGATTTGGAGAGGATGTCTTGGAAGTAATCAAGGACTCTAACCCTGTAGACAAGTGTAAATTAGACCCTAACAAGGTATGGCGGATGACACCGAATGCCCTGTAGGAGCAACTCTGAGACCGTGATTTTCGGGAAAAGGACTGAATGATGATTTAACAGTGACAAAATGAAGGCCTTTTTC